>NC_091057.1:1339617-1363993 GCF_000393655.2 Nicotiana sylvestris | reverse complement strand
ACACCTCCTTTTGGCGCGCCCGGCCCCGAAGGGTAAGAAATGCGCGGGTGGAGTTTTTCCAATTTAAGTGACAATATTCGAAATGGGATTATTTATTTAATTCAGAGTCGCCACTTGGGAAAGGTTTGGCTTTTGGTGTCCCAAGTCACCGGTTTATCTTGAATCCCAAATCGAGGAAATTTTCGACTTTTCCAAATGAAGTCTGCGAACCAGAAATTCTAAGTAAGGAATTCTGTTGACCCGAGGGAAGGTGTTAGGCACCCTCGAATCCCGTGGTTCTAGCACGGTCGCTTAAATTGTTATAATGGCTAAATATCTGATTTAAATACATGTTATGACTTACGTGCTTTTATTAAGTTTAAACCGCTTTTATTATTATCATTTATTTTTATAGAATTGCAACGTCGTGAAAATGCATCTCGAACCACGTCACAATCAATGCACCCGTAGTTGTTAACGCACTTCGACTCCGTTGAGATTTGGATTCGGGTCACATCAATGTGCACCCGAGTTTAAGAATGTAATTTTAATTAAGTCGCGCCTAAAGAGTCTAGCGCATTATTATTTTTGTAGGAAGCCATGAAATTCAGTAAACGGCCTATTCTGAATTCTGAATATTTATTATGATTATTTATTGAGGGCCCCGCAATTGGCATTTTATTTGGCGAGGCTCGTCTCATTATTTTAGAAGGGTATCCTACAGTGACTACATTTCTACTACGTTTGTCTCTAAAAAATAAAAAGAAAGATGATACCGAACTTACTTGTTTGAACAAATACAGACTGAATCTTTATTATGTTTGCCGAACCTAAATTTGTTTGATTACCTGATTGATTGTTTATGAGGTGAGAGTTACCTCATGCTTTGTCTTCATCGAGTGAATACGCTTATTAATTTGCTAAGTGAGATTGCAAGCAAACTAACAACATATACCGAGTTATATTTAACGACCTCCAAGTTTTATTTTTAAACGCTAACCTATTTGGACTTGATAAATGAAATTGGTTGTTTATTAGGAAAACTACTACTAATTGAACTCAAAAACGCCTATTAGTTTTCCTCAACAGTCATCGCATTATTTCGAAACAAGGAATCTATACCGAGACCCGATATCGAACCTATATCGGAACAAATAATCTGACAGGAGAGCTGGCATTCATAGCCAGACTCTTAATGTGACTGCATGAGAGTTTGTTTGGGATACATTTATCCCAGACCAAGTACCACAGATTTGTCAATTCAGTGGTCTAGGCAAAATACATACAGGTGCTTGCCATGGTTCTATGTTATACTGTCATAACTAAATCAAACAGAATGTTATACTGAACTGAATGTATACTAAATCAAACATACTGTCTATGTTATACTGTCATTACTTTTAAACAATGCTATCTAATAGTTCATCTCAAACAGAATGTATGTTAGTTTATACAAAATGGTTGCAGTTTGCAGTTAAACAAATACAGGCTAAACTAACATTCAACCTATTTTGAACACCAGTATTATAACATAAACAGATGTTCATTTCTTTATTTCTGCTTCAACTTCAAACTTTCAACAACACATGGTTTCAGGAGTTGTGTACCTGGAAATATTTGACAATTTGAAGAAGAGGGAAATCAGCAGAGTAACAATGGCAATAGGTGCAGCAGCAATAACAGCAGCAATCGAAACAACACAGCAGAACAGATTCTATTGCAAGAAATGGAGCTATAGTTGAAGAGAAAGCAGCCAAATGAAGCAGCACACAGTGTGATGGAAACAAAACTCCAGACAATCCAATTCCGAGATATACCAAATGCAACAAAACACTAACAATAATCTCGATTGATTACAAGAAGCAACACTGCCTAACACATTGACAACAGATGAACTTCAGACAAACAAGACCAAGTTTCTGATTTCCTAATTTGTTCTATCTCTTTCTTGCTCTCTTTCTATTTCTGTATCTATGTGTATCTATCAGATCTCTTCTTTTCTTTCCTCCTATCTTCTGTGTATATCTCTGTCTATGTGTGTCTGTGTGTGTATACTCCTCAGTGTGTATCCCCTCTCTCTCTTTTTCAAAAAAAATCCCCTCAGTGTGTCTCTCTATGTCTGTATGTATATCTGTATGTATTTCAGCTCCCCCCCCCTTTATCTCCAGCCCCTCCCTTTTATAAGCCTTAACCTTACTCCTTTTACAGCCTGATAGATTAAAAGAAACCCCTCCCATGTGCCCATCTTCTTTTCAGTTCTACTTTAGCTATTTAAGTATTAAACCCCATCATTCCCTGGCGGTTTTACCCTTTAAAAGGTTTAATATTTCTTAAACTAAAGCAAAGTATGGGCAGTAGAATATATCTGACAGCATATGCTGTCAAACCATTTTTAAATCAAAAGCTCTTTTATGCAGGAACCAGGCTGTGCACAATGCACATGCTGTGCACAAGTGCACATGCCATCAACTCAGATTTCAATTACAGACCAAGCCTTAGGTTTTCTGAAATCATATTGACAACTATAAGTAACTGAACTTGGTTCTTAATTGATTCAGGCAATGTTCAACAGAAGCAAATCGATTTATTTTTGTTCAGACAGTTGAAACTAATTGACGACACATGTCGACTCGACTATATTAGTTATAACACATACAATCGACACCAAAATCAGACATTCAAAAGTATGGGACACATGATTCGAATTGTACTGACTAAACAGAATTGTACTTCGAGGAATCAGTTAATCAGTACAAATTTGGAATTCAAACTAATTGCACAACCAATACCTACATATACACTATCAGAACAAGTAGAAGAAGATACTCAACCAAACAGCAAAGGTTCAGGCAAAGTGGACAGGGCATAGTTGATAAAATTCAGGGACACAAACAAAACATGAACAGACCTTCACCATAAATCAGATGGACCAAAACAAATAAAGAAAAAGAAAGAACTCACCTTAAACCTTGAAAAATCAAAACCTTAACTCGGACTTGGTCAGGCCTTTCTTAAGGCTGAACGGACTTTAATCGAAGTGTTTCTCAGATGAGAAACACTTCGATTAAGGTCCATTAGACCTTAACTTCTTTGGCTCGGACGGACATGGACCAGTGTTGGGGAACCTTATGGTTTCAAAAAATTAGATCTGGGATTCGTGCTTCCCTGGTCAGATTCGGACCAAACCAAGTATGGTTTGGTCACGAGGGGGGTCTGGGGATTGTCTGGTATGAATTTAGGGCAGATCGGTGTAGATTAGGTTCCGACTCGAATCTTCAAATGAAGATTCGAGAAGGTGGGATAGGATTCGAGGTGTGTGGTTGGTAGATTTGGGTTTAGGACGGCAAGGGGGTTCTATGGTGTTAAGGGCGAGGTCACTGGCGTCCGTGCCGCCGGTTTTCATGGTGAAGGATACAGGGGTGGCTCTAGGGTTTGATGGGGGAGAAGGTGAAGATGGAAGCTGGGGTATCGGATGGGGGGGCAGGGTAAGGTTACAGGCTTATATAGTTAGTGAGTAGGTGGATCCTGGCCGTTAGATGAGATGCGATGAAGGGCCAGGATCCTTCAGCTCGAAGGAAACGGTGACGTTTCATCTTTTAAAGGGTTTGGGTCGATCCGGGTGGAAACGGGTCGGGGCCATTAGTGGGTTATGGGGAGGTGATCTTGGCCGTTGATCAATCTGAGATCGACGGCCCAGATCATACTGGATTAAAACGGCGTCGTTTAGACACCCTGGGCATCAACTGGTCTGGACCGGGCAGGCCTGGGTTTTGGGCTGAGTTTGTTGGGCCAATTTATTTAAAATTGGCCCAAGTCCGAAAAGGGAAGGGCTTTTTCTCTTTTTTTTATTTCTTTTTTTTCTCTTTATTTTAAAAACAACCTAAGCAAGAAAATCAAATTAAAATTAAACACACACTTAAATACGATTATTTGCACACCATTAAAATATTTCAAAACAGGTAAAATCAAACAAAACAAAATCACTGACGAGGATGCCTATTTATGATTTTCTATTTAACAACCGGATTACGGTTCGAATTATGCATGACACACACATTTTTTTTTGTATTTTGTTTTGATAAAAAATAAAAATGGGCAAAAATCGTAAATAATTAACAAAGTGTCATGTAAAAATTCAAAAATTGTACAGCGGGACCAATTGTTATTATTTTTTATTTCTTTTGGAGCGATTGTCGCGCAAAACAAAAATCACGTGCTCACAGCTGCCCCTCTTTGTTCGGAAACACGAAGAGTTTTCGTGCAAAGATAAAGTGAACGTGTATGAGCGATTTTTGCCTATGGACTACTCCGTGTGAAGCATTTTTTTGAAAGATCTGACCGAATCTTGCTTCAAAGATTTCCTACATATCCTGGGCTAAACAGGAATCAGGTCAATGTAGTTCGGGAAAATTTTGGTAGCTGGGACTACCATGGGATTGCAATGCTTGCTGTTACTGCTGCTGCTGTCGTCACTGCTGCGTCATTGACCGCCTTATTACAACCAAACGAAAATTGGAAACTGAACTAACTACTTATATGCATGTCAACTGCTAGTTACAAGATTCCTATCTATGATTCTTTTATGACTTGATCTTGGGTCTTAGCTGATTCTGCTTGTAGAGTCAGATCTGAATCTTGATGCTTGCGAGTTGCGGCGACTTGTTTAATCTCTGAGATACTGAGTGAGACGCGATTGGCAGGGTTCAGAACCTTAACCAAATATCGGGACATCTTCTTTTTTTCTTTTTCTTCTTTGATTCCGAACTGGGACTCATCTCGTGGGTCGTTTCGATCCATGTGGCTCGAGGTTAGACCTGCGGTAGAAAACAAACGAACGAAATTTTTCTGCCCCAGTTTCACTAGGAAAATTTCGTTAATTATTCGCCAGGAAGTTCACAAAATTGATAAAGGAAGATAAAAATGCTCAGTTCAGGGTTGTAGCCCTAATACCGACTAGCTGGGGAAAGGTTCAGTTTAGGGTTTAAAACCCTAATGCTGGCTGAATGGAAAAAATTCAGTTTAGGGTTTAAAACCCTAACGCTGATTGCATGGAAAAGCTCAGTTTAGGGTTTAAAACCCTAATACTGGCTGAATGAAAAAACTCAGTTTAGGGTTTAAAACCCTAATGCTGGCTGAATGGAAAAAGTTCAGTTTAGGGTTTTGAAACCCTAATGCTGACTAAAGTGAAAAAATTCAGTTTAGGGTTTAAAACCCTAATGCTGATTGCATGAAAAAGCTCAGTTTAGGGTTTAGAACCCTAATGCTGGCTGCATGGAAAAGCTCAGTTTAGGGTTTAAAACCCTAATGCTGATTGCATGAAAAAGCTCAGTTTAGGGTTTAAAACCCTAATGCTGGCTAAAAGGAAAATTCAGTTTAGGGTTTATAACCCCAATGCTGATTGCATGGAAAAGCTCAGTTTAGGGTTTAAAACCCTAATGCTGGCTGCATGGAAAAGCTCAGTTTAGGGTTTAAAACCCTAATGCTGGCTGCATGGAAAAGCTCAGTTTCGGGTTTAAAACCCTAATGCTGGCTGCATGGAAAAGCTCAGTTTAGGGTTTAAAACCCTAATGCTGGCTGAATGGAAAAAGTTCAGTTTAGGGTTTAAAACCCTAATGCTGACTAAAGTGAAAAAATTCAGTTTAGGGTTTAAAACCCTAATGCTGATTAAAGAAAAAAGCTCAGTTTAGGGTTTAAAACCCTAATGCTGGCTGAATGGAAGAAGTTTAGTTTAGGGTTTAAAACCCTAATGCTGACTAAAGTGAAAAAATTCAGTTTAGGGTTTAAAACCCTAATGCTGATTAAAGGAAAAAGCTCAGTTTAGGGTTTAAAACCCTAATGCTGGCTGAATGGAAGAAGTTCAGTTTAGGGTTTAAAACCCTAATGCTGACTGCATGGAAAAGCTCAGTTTCGGGTTTAAAACCCTAATGCTGGCTGCATGGAAAAGCTCAGTTTAGGGTTTAAAACCCTAATGCTAGCTGAATGGAAAAAGTTCAGTTTAGGGTTTAAAACCCTAATGCTGACTAAAGTGAAAAAATTCAGTTTAGGGTTTAAAACCCTAATGCTGATTAAAGGAAAAAGCTCAGTTTAGGGTTTAAAACCCTAATGCTGGCTGAATGGAAGAAGTTCAGTTTAGGGTTTAAAACCCTAATGCTGACTAAAGTGAAAAAATTCAGTTTAGGGTTTAAAACCCTAATGCTGATTAAAGGAAAAAGCTCAGTTTAGGGTTTAAAACCCTAATGCTGGCTGAATGGAAGAAGTTCAGTTTAGGGTTTAAAACCCTAATGCTGACTAAAGGAAAAATTCAGTTTAGGGTTTAAAACCCTAATGCTGATGGCTGGGGACAAAATTCGAGAACAACCACTGACTTCTTTTTTTGAATTTTCTTATTTTAGTAAAAGAACCAAAGGGAGTTTTGCGGGAACTTACCTTTTGAGTGAATTCCTTATTGCCAAAATGTTTCTTGTACCCATGTACCTTCTTCTTTGGGCGACACCTGCTTCTTGCACGGTTGTCTTGGATTAAGCCTGTTTGAACTTTTCAGACAAAGAACATTTGTTAGTTCGGAAAATGACGGTCAGTTTGGTGACCTTGATCGTTCCCGGTTGCCTTGTTGCGTCTTCATTTCTGTCGCGAAGTCCCGCTATTGATTTGATTCATACGTCAGAACCCTTTAAACTACTCAGGCTTGCATTTCCAGGTTCTGTGATGATTTGCCTCGTAAGGCTCTTTTCTTTTCTCTCTCTTTTGTCCCGCTTTGATTGGAGGTTCTCAACGGGGATTTTATTGGAGGTATTCTATGAGAATTTGTACAAAAGGAAGCTTGGTGGGGGAATATTTATAAAGTGGATTTTTTGTGTGGATTTGTACAATGGGGTATGCTGGGTATTTGTTTCAAAGCGAGTTTTCCAGGGTTTGTTGGGGTAAGCTTGCTGGTGAATTTTTACAAAGGGACTCGCTGGGGATGTGCTGGGGAGATTCCATTTTTTTTTTTTGATTGGGGAGACTCTGTGGAGATTGTACAAAAAGGAGGGACTCTGTGGGGATTTGTACAGAGTGGATTCTTTGTGTGGATTTGTACAGAGGGAGACTCTGTGGGGATTTATCTGAAAGTCGACTTGCTGGGGGGAAATTTCTCTTTTCCGCTTTACTTTAAACACCATCACACATCATGATTCATCAGGCTCGGGCAACAGTAATAATGAAATGAGGCGTTTTCCTTCATGAAACGGGATTCCGTGCAAACAAACCTGCCACCTGACCTTTCCGGTGTATCCTGAACTTGGGGTTAAAACATAAAAGAGATTCGAAAAGAAACAAAAAAAGGAGAAAACAAATTTCAGGAAGGGAGTGTCCTTTTCGGGACGAGAAAGACTTATCTGAGGAAGATAACGCTGGCTTTAAATGGCATGACATGCTCTTTGGACTGGACGCCTGACCTTGCGTTTCCCTGAACCAGAACGGATCTGTGATTTCAAACCAGTGGAACTTTGTCGAGACTTCTTTGGGGTGGAGTCATTCTTTTCCGGCCAACAGCGCCCTTTGCGGGTTTTCGCTGGCTGACCTTTCTCATTTCTCTTCTTGTCATCGCTTGATAGCACTCTTTGCGAGTTTTTACTAAACAAGCTCTCTCATTTTGGTTTCTCTACTCCCGTCGCCTCGTGGTGCCCGAAAGGTTTTCACCGACGAGACTCTCTCATTTTATCTCTCTCAATTAAGAGTGTGCTGGTCTCCATTTGCGACGCTTATTGGTTCCCCACCATATTTGGTAACTGATTTGAAAGCTTGTGCTTGGTAAAGAGAGGTAGACGATACTAACTTCTCAACTGCTCGACGTGCCCCGGTTTCAATTTCAGGGCGAATGGGATTTTATTGTTGGTGTGACTGAACCTCAGGGAGAGGCTGCCTACGTATCCTTTCGGAATCAAGTCAAACGTAGTTCAGGCCTCAATCAATGTTTTGTTTTGTTTTCTCTCTTTTTTTAGAGAGGATTGGGTAGTGTTTGGGAGTAGTGGGGGATATAAAACCTTCGCCATTTTCAAATTTGTCAGGACCACTGGAGTATGATCTAGACGTAGTATCTCTTGACTGCATCTGCATTTACTGCTGTGTCGGGGTCATTTCCTTCGATATCACCTAAATACAATGCTCCTCTCGGCAATATCTTCCTTACGATGTATGGGCCTTTCCAATTTGGGGCAAACTTTCCTTTTGCTTCTTCATGATGCGGCAGAATACGCCTCAGTACCAGCTGACCTACTTCGAAATTCCGGGGTCGGACTTTCTTGTTGTAAGCACGGGCCATCCTTCGTTGGTATAACTGTCCGTGACAAACTGCGGCCATTCGCTTTTCATCAATCAACGTTAATTTCTCCAGTCGAGCCTTGACCCACTCGCTGTCTTCGATTTCTTCTTCGATAATGATTCGAAGCGAAGGAATTTCTACCTCTGCCGGTATTACAGCCTCGGTCCCATAAACCAAAAGATAAGGAGTCGCTCCTACCGATGTGCGTACCGTAGTGCGGTACCCCAATAATGCAAAAGGTAACTGCTCATGCCACTGTCGGGAACTTTGGATCGTTTTCCTCAAAATCTTCTTGATGTTTTTATTTGCAGCTTCCACAGCACCATTGGCTTTCGGCCGATAAGGAGTAGAATTCCTATGCGTTATCTTGAACTGCTCGCATACATCTCCCATCAAGTGACTGTTCAAGTTTGCTGCATTATCTGTAATGATAGTCGCAGGAATACCGAAACGACAGATAAGATTTGAGTGTACAAAATCCACTACAACTTTCTTAGTGACCGACTTGAGAGTGACAGCTTCTACCCATTTTGTGAAGTAATCGATGGCAACCAGTATAAACCTGTGTCCATTCGAAGCCTTCGGTTCGATTGGTCCAATGACGTCCATGCCCCATGCGACAAATGGCCAAGGTGCGGACATGGGATGCAACTCCGTGGGAGGTGCATGAATCAAATCACCATGCACCTGACACTGATGACACTTCCGGACAAAGCTAAAGCAATCTTTTTTCCATGGTCATCCAGTAATAACCTGCTCGAAGGATTTTCTTCGCTAAGACATACCCGTTCATGTGAGGTCCGCACACACCTGCGTGTACTTCGTGCATGATCTTTCTCGATTCCTCGATATCGACACATCTTAGGAGATTGAGGTCCGGGGTCCTCTTATATAACAACTCACCGCTTAGAAAGAAACCATTTTCATGTCGCCTAATGGTCCTCTTCTGATCTCCAGTGGCGTGCTCGGGGTATTCTTGTGTCTTCAGGAATTTCTTGATGTCATGGTACCAAGGCTGCGTATTTGACCCTGCCTCGATTACATTGCAGTAACCGTGTCTTTCCTTGATTTGGATTTCCAAAGGATCGACGTGGGCGTTGCCCGGGTAGGGTAGCATTGAAGCCAAAGTAGCAAGTGCATCTGCCAGTTAATTGTGGCACCTCGGAATATACCTGAACTCTATTGATGTAAAGCGCTTGCTGAGGTCCTCCACATGCTGTCGGTAAGGGATAAGTTTGACATCCCGAGTTTCCCATTCACCTTGAGCTTGTCGGATGATCAGGTCAGAATCTCCCATAATCAGTAAGTCTTCGACATCCTGATCGATTGCCATATGCATGCCCATGATGCAGGCTTCATACTCAGCTGTATTATTTGTGCAAAAGAAACGAAGTCTAGCTGTGGCGGGATAATGCTGACCAGAAGGCGAGATCAAAATTGCCCCAATCCCTACACCCTTGGCGTTCACGGCTCCATCAAAGAACATCTTCCAAACATGAGCTTCCTCCGAGATCACTTCTACGGTGTTTACTTCTTCATCTGGAAAGTAGGTATCCAATGGCTGGTATTCCTCATCGACCGGATTTTCGGCCAAATGATCTGCTAACGCCTGGGCTTTCATTGCCGTGCGAGTGACATAAACTATGTCGAATTCCGTAAGCAAGATTTGCCATTTAGCCAGTCTCCCAGTAGGCATTGGTTTCTGAAATATATACTTCAAAGGATCCAACCTGCTTATGAGGAACGTAGTGTGGGCTTGGAGATAATGTCTCAGCTTTTGAGCAACCCATGTGAGAGCGCAACATGTCCTTTCCAACAGTGTGTATTTGGCCTCGTAGCCGGTGAATTTCTTGCTCAAGTAGTAGATTGCTTGCTCCTTCTTTCTGGTTACATCGTGTTGCCCGAGGACGCAGCCAAAAGAGTTCTCCAAGACTGTTAGATACAAGAAAAGTGGCCTTCCCGGTTCTGGAGGGACCAAGACCGGGGGATTCGAAAGGTATTCTTTGACTTTATCAAAGGCTTCTTGACACTCAGTTGTCCACTTAATCGCCGCATCTTTCCTTAACAGCTTGAATATGGGCTCACACGTGCTTGTCAGCTGGGCAATAAACCGACTGATGTAGTTCAACCTGCCCAAAAGACTCATCACGTCTTTCTTTGTTCTTGGGGGAGGCAGATCTCTGATGGATTTTATCTTAGTTGGATCTAGCTCGATACCTCTCCTGCTTATGATGAAGCCCAAAAGTTTGCCCGACGGAACTCCGAAAGCCCATTTGGCTGGGTTTAGCTTCAAGTCATACTTCCTTAATCTCTCGAAGAATTTCCTCAAGTCTTGGATGTGATTATCCTGTGTCCTGGACTTGACTATCACATCGTCCACGTATACCTCTATTTCCTGATGCATCATGTCATGAAAAATGGCAGTCATGGCCCTCGTGTAAGTAGCCCCCGCATTCTTCAAACCAAATGGCATGACCCGGTAGCAGTAGGTGCCCCAAGGCGTGGTGAAGGCAGTTTTCTCGGCGTCCTCTTCATCCATCAGTACCTGATGATACCCAGCGTAACAATCTACAAAAGACTGTATCTCGTGTTTGGCACAATTATCAACGAGGATGTGGATGTTGGGCAGCGGGAAATTATCTTTAGGACTTGCTCTGTTCAGATCTCGGTAATCTACACATACCCGAGTTTTCCCGTCCTTTTTTGGTACTGGAACCACATTCGCCAACCATGTTGTATATTGGACTACCCGAATCACTCCCGTTTTCAGTTGTTTGGTGATCTCCTCTTTAATCTTGTCACTGACCTCAGTTTTGAACTTTCGTTGCTTTTGTTGAACTGGAGGACAATCAGGATGAATCGGCAATTTATGAACCACTAGATCAACACCTAGCCCCGGCATGTCATCATATGACCAAGCAAACACGTCTTTAAATTCAAAAAGAAGTTGAATTATCGCCTCTCGCGTTTTCTTGTCCGTGTGAATGCTTATCTTGGTCTCCCGGATTTCTTCCGGGGTTCCTAAATTTACCGGTTCAGTGTCATTCAGATTTGGCTTAGGTTTATTCTCGAAATATTCCAACTCTCGGTTTATCTCCCTAAAAGCCTCTTCCGCATCATATTCTGGTTTTGGGTTCATTAATTCACAATTAAATAACTCATTGTGATCTGGGCGTGAAGTCCGCAAGCATGTCATATTTAAAGCCGCATTATTATGACTGAAAAGGAAGATAAAAAAAAGGAAAAATAACAAAAAATTAGAACAAAAGAAAGAATGGGAAAGCAATGATGATTTTTTTTATTTTTTCTTTGGAAAGTTGGAAAACAACAATGTTTACAACTTAGGAATTCAAAACAACAATTGAAAGGAAGAAAACGCTCAAGTTATGTCCTGGAGATAACTTGTGACACAGGAAAGGTGGCAGGACAGGTCTACCCGGACTTCCGTCTAGTCGGGAATGGCGTAGCCTCCCAGTTTTGAAGTCGGGCGTTCGGCCCCATGTATAGCATCTTCGCAGTGCTTGTGTCTTCACCTGGTTGAACCATGTGGACCTCGTAGAGCATTTCCCTCATTGCCCCACATATCTCCTCGATTTCTTCAGCTGTGAAGACCTCATCATCTTCTTCTTCAGCGTACCTTGGCCTGATGAAAGTTGCATATAAATCCGGCAGTGGTTGAGGTAACTTCCAACCCTTATTTTTCCTTTTCTTTGCCCACTCTTCGTCTGCTGGAGTAGGTTTGAAACCTAGTCCAAAAGGTTTCTTGATGACTGGCAAGGTAATGGGTTCTGTTATTCCCTGAAGGGTTCGTCCAAGCCCCTTCCCTGGTCTAAATCCATGCCGGATCATCTCTTTGGCCACCATGACCGAGGCGTTAGACAGGAAAGGTTGGGGGCAGGGTATTCCCTCTTCGTGCTGCTCTGCTAGTACAATCTCAAAAGCTTGATAGACCGTGTGTTCGCTCCCTTCTCTCGGTTCCAGATATGGAATGGATGGGTCCCGGTAAATAGCATGCTCATCTTCCCCATGGACCACGATCTCCCGGTCTTCGTACTCGAACTTCACCATCTGGTGAAGAGTGGAAGGCACGGCTCCTGCCGCATGGATCCAAGGTCTGCCAAGGAGAAAATTGTAGGATGTATCCATGTCGATTACCTGGAAGGTTACTTGAAATTCGACTGGCCCTATGACCAACAACAAGTCTATTTCTCCCATGGTATCTCTCTTGATGCCGTCGAAAGCTCTTACGCAGACATTGTTGGGTCGGATTCTTCCGGTCCCAATTTCCATCCTTTGTAGCGTGGAGAGTGGGCAAATGTCAACACCTGATCCCCCATCCAACATTACCCGCTTGACATAGTAGTCCTCGCATTTAACTGTTAAATGCAAAGCCTTGTTGTGTGCCGCTCCTTCCAGGGGTAAATCATTCTTGCTGAAAGAGATTTGGTTGACGGCGAAAAATCTCTCTGTCATCCGCTCTAGTTGCTCCACCGAGGTTTCAACTGGTACATATGCTTCATTCAGGGTTTTTAGTAGGATCTTTTGATGCTCGGTCGACCTCATCAATAATGACAGCATGGATACTTGCTCAGGGTACTTGCGCAGCTGATCTATCACTTCGTAATCCGGCATTTTCATTTGTTGGAAGAACACTTCCGCTTCTTCAACACTCACGGGCTTCTTTGGCGGGAAGCGCCTTTGTGTGGCGTTGTTCAGTTCTTGGGTATTTGAATACCTTCCGATGAAAGTATTTTCTGGAAGTTCTCCCATGACCTCTTTACCTTTGTATGTTACCAAAGTCTTTTGATAATTCCACGGCACTGTGGACGGGTTGGTCATTGGCTTCTGTGGCACACGTACGATAACCACTGGCTCATTCAGCCGAGGCAGTTGAATCGTCCCCCGGACCACATAGGCCCCTTTCGGTACGTACATAGGTTTTGTCTTTTTGATTCCGAAGTTCTGCGCCTTCTCAGCTTGACCTCGTGGTATGTAAAGAACTTCATCCTTTACCGGTACCACTTTCTTCTCTACCTTCTTTTCAGGAACTTTCTTTATAGCTTTGACCTCTTCCCCCTTTTCCGGTTTCTGGTCCATTTCGGGCCTCTTCCCCGTGTCGACAATGGAGATTATGGCTTTCAGAGCAGGGTCAAACTCTTTGTCTTCACAAATCATCCCGATCAGCGGCCCATTATTGTGAGCAGGTAATGGATTGTTAGTTACATTCGGGATCTCCTCGTCCCTTAGCACTATTTTCCCTTGCTCTATCAAGTTTTCGACCACTCTTTTCAACGACCAACAGTCGTTTGTATTATGTCCCTCGGCCCCTGAATGATAGGCGCATCTGACTCCGGCTTTGTAAGAAGGTGATGTTGGGTTTTGCCTCGTTTGGGGGATTGGTTGCAAGAAACATAACTGGACTAGCTTAGGGAACAAAGTAGAGTATTGTTCACCGATGGGCGTGAAAGTCCGCCGTCGAGGTGGCTCCTGAGGGCGAAAGTTATTCTGCGGGGGTTGTGGGTTATAGTGGTTGCGGTAAGGAGGCTGATTTCTGGGAGGTGGAGCTGGGCCTCGGTTGGCTTGTTGTGGTGGATGGTTATAAGGTTGGGCATTCATGACCATATAAGGTTGATGAGCATATGCCAAATTTGAGTGGGGGTAGTAGTGTTGTGGGGCTCTTTCCGGAAAATGGGGCCTGGGATGACGATACTCCCTTGCTTCAGAGGCTGCCATAGTCGTTTCTTCCTTCTTCTTCCCCCTTGTCGTTCCTCCGGACCCGCTTTGGACGGCCTGGGAGGTTGCCCTTATGGCTGCTTGACTCAGAATCCTACCTGTTTTCAAGCCATTTTCCACCATCTCTCCAATCTTGATTGCTTCTGCGAATGGCTTACCCATTGCTGACATCATGTTTTGGAAATAATCAGACTCTTGAGCCTGGAGAAAGGTAGTGACCATTTCCACTTCATCCATGGGAGGCTTCACTCTCGACGCCTGTTCACGCCACTTAATAGCATACTCTCTAAAGCTTTCCGAAGGTTTCTTCTTCAAATTCGACAGAGAGTTTCGGTCTGGCGCAATGTCGATGTTATACTGGAATTGTTTTACAAAATCTCTGGCGAGATCATCCCATATATGCCATCGGGACATTTCCTGATCCATATACCATTCCGAAGCTATCCCTACTAGACTTTCCCCAAAATATGCCATTAGCAGTTCTTCTTTTCCACCGGCTCCTCGCAATTGGTTGCAGTATTTCTTAAGATGTGCAACGGGGTCACCGTGCCCATCGTATTTCTCGAACTTCGGGGTTTTGAAACCCGTTGGCAGGTGCACGTGAGGGAACATGCACAGGTCGGCGTAAGAGACGCTCTTTTGTCCGCTCAATCCTTGCATATTCTTCAAACTTTGTTCAAGGCTTCTCATTCTCTTGGCAATCTCATTTTGTTCTGCAGTTCTGGGGTTCTGATCCTGCCCAGGTGCGGGCTCGCACTGAGGCGGTAGAGGATTGGTACCGGTAGCGAACCTAGCTAGTTCCATTGAGAACGATGGTGCTTGGAATGTAAAAGAGGATGAGTCAAAGCTTGGCTTGTACGTGGTAGGCTGTGCCGTAATCGGGCAAGGCGATGCAGTAAAGATGTTCATGCTTGCATCAGTGGATGACATTCGGGGATGAGGCTCAGAAGGCGATCCAGCAGAGAAGGCTGAGGTGGCTGGGTACCCGAATGGGGTAGCAGGATAATTTATGGGGACATTAGAAGTCCCACTTGACCTGGAGAATAATTCAGGGAATCCGGGGACGACACTTGGCGGCTCTTTCCCATTGTTCCAATCGTCCAGCATTTCCAACATGCGGAGCCGTAGGATTCTATTTTCCTCCGCAGTTGCGGACTCAGGTGTGAGGACGGCTGAGATCGAGCTTTCCTCGGAAACAGGGATCGTTTGCAATGGAATTTCTGAAGACATTTCCACACTTCCTTTTGACCTAGTAAAGTAAGTGTGAGTACTGCTTCTGGTCCTAACAACGGGTAGTTGAACACTTCTCCTTGACCTCGTGAAGTATGAGTGCGAGGCCAGACTTTCACCAAACCGACCGTCTTTTCGAAAACCCTGGATATACTCAACGACAAACGCACGGTTAATTTGTAGCAAATAACAGATAGTTAATCTCACGTTGGGCATGATGCACCTATACAGTTAAGTGGATTACTATATGTTTGCTACGAGAGCATGCGTCATTCCGGCATTTTTATTAGTTTTTTTTTCTTTCTTTTCTTTTTCTTTTTCTCTTTTGTTTTTCTTTTATGTTTTTTTTTAATTATTTTGCAGTAAAAGAAATGCGACCGGATCCGATGAGGATTGCCTACGTATCACGATGCCTACGTGAATCAGATTATTACGTAGTTCGAAAAAAACACAAATGAGCGTAAAAGAAACAACCTCTTTATTGTTGAAATGTTCTGTTACAAACTACATTTTGCAAAAGAAAAAGCAAACTTTGAAAGTAAACCTAGACTCAAAAATAAACTAAAAATCACCCTGATGGGAAAAACAGGCGGAAGATGCTAAGATACAGGCTTGACTTATGAGTGCATTATGGTTTTGAAAATTGGTGTCCGCGGGGCATCGTTCGGCCTTGCCGCGGTCCTAGGTGTGAGATCCCTCTCAAGTTGCTCCAACTCATGCATAGTCTGTTTGACATAACCCATTACTGCCGAGAGGACGGTAACGTTGGACATGTTCTCGCATCGTAGACATCGTCTGGTGATGGCATGGGCGATGGCCTTGATCCTATCTCTGGCTTGCTTCTTCTCTATGAGTAGGAATTTTATCTGATCGCTACATATCTTGAATACATGAGCATCCTGTATATGCTGGTGCTTCAGTCGTCGTACTTCCAACTTCCTCTGGGCTATTGAGTCGTACTAGTATCTGCTCTCAATTTGGAAACCCTTGGCCTGATTAGCTGCTTTGATCTCAAGTGCAGCCATCTCTCTCTTTATTTTAACAACAGTTTTCTCGTGGTCGCCTTCCAATTGATTTAGGTATCGGCGATGCTTATCTGCTCTTGTATCCCACTGTGCCCTGAGCTCTGCTATGACGTTTTCAGATTTCTCCAAACCATCTTGCCATTCCTTGATTTCACCTTTTAGCCTTTTTATCAGCTGCTCGTCTGGTCGATGCCTTGGCTGTTTATCCGCATCCACCCTTATCTGTTTGATCTGGGCTCTGAGTCTTTCGTTGTCCTGAATTAACCTGTTCCGCTCTCCCAGATTGGTAGCATCTTGCACGTTGTGCTCATATTTCAAACTTTCCACTTGTTGCTTTAACCTGTTGATTTCGGCGCAATAGCCTCTTTCCTTTGCTAACCAATCCCACTGCTTCTGCGATGATTCGGTGAAATTTCGGATGTGGGGCCTCTTAACTGGCCTTTCATGCTCAAGTTCCCTTCTGTACCATGCAAGGTAACCTGGCGCCGTTTCTCCTTTGGCTCGATCCCGCACGCAAGTATCTGATTTCAAATATTGACACTCACTCCAGATTTGACGAATCTTTGCTTCTGGGAATTGTCCGTTAGGACTTATCTCAATTGCTTGAGTGCTAAGATCTTCCTCATGAGGTACTGTTTGGCATCTTCCGAACTGTCTCAAAACTCGGCAGGGTGGGTAAGGTTGAATGCTCTTAAGCCCCATTAGTAAGAAATGAGTTTTAGCTGCAGACATATATAGGATCTCATCAACATGCAACCATCCCAACGTCCATTGTATTTGGCTAGCAGTAAGAGCTTGAAAGAACGAGGTCCATGCCAGGACTCCTTTGGGCAAACTGATCTCTTTGGTTCTCGTGTAAGATTCTTCTATGCAGGTCTTTTCCGGGGAACCATGGCTCAAAATCTCGGAATGATGACAGAGGTGCTCGGTCATCCATAGCTGTAGGAGCAAGTTACAACCTTCGAAGAAATTTCCCCCAGCTTTACAAGCTGTAAGAGCTCGAAAGATGTCGGATACCACCATAGGCGCGAGAGTACTATCACTTTGCGTGAGTAAATTGCTGACGACCCCGGATATCTTCAGATCAATGTTTCCGTCTTTCCTTGGAAATACCAGAAGGCCTAGGAACATCACCATGAAAGCTACCCGTCTGTGCTTGTCCCACTTCTGACGAACTCCTTTGCTGCACAGTTTGTTGATTGGATTATTGAATCCCCCTCATGACCGTACCTATCATATATGAAGCATGGAGTACAAAATCCGGCTGCCAGATCCGGGTTGTGGACTGTTCTAGGTATCTTCAATGAATCTAGGAACCGATGTACCGTGACGACTCTTGGGGCGACCAAGTATTTTTCCCTCAAGGGAAGTTCAGTATTCCCGATGTATCCGGCCATTTCTTCCAAAGTTGGGGTGAGTTCAAAATCGGAGAAATGGAAAACATTGTGCGCCGGGTCCCAATAGGTAACCAAAGCTCTTATGATATCCCCCCGAGGCTGGATTTCCAATAAACCCACAAGACCTTTCAGGTATTTCTTAACCTCATTTTGTCCTTCAACACCTAGATCATTCCACCATAGCCGTAACTTGACAGGGATTTTGGTCATTATTGAAAAATGTTCATTTCGTATCGTGCTCATCCTGCACATTTATTAAGGTGATTTTAACAAAACGAACTGACTCAAAAAATTTTTTACAGAGGGGATCGAGTTTTAAACACGGCCTTTAAACACTTCAGGGACGAAGATTTTAAGGCTGTGTGGGTCTACTGGATAAAAATGCTAAACAAGACCCAAAGTTGGCTATTTATGCAAAGTCAGCCTTCCGGCGTCCCTTTCGGGAACATTCGGCTATTTATGACAAAACAGCGTCACCCGATTTATTTACGACTCTTTTTTTTTTAAGTTTGAAACGCATTATTTATTTATTTATTTATTGATTTTGGCTATTTTAGCAAAAATGGGGTTGAACCCGACGAGGGTTGCCTACGTATCTCACATCCGGTGAGAATCAAACCGGCGTAGTTCGGGCTTATCATGAATAGAGAAAATCAAATAAACCTAGAAATCAAGAATAAGTATTTTTATTATTTTCGAAAAGAGATAAATATTTATTATTATTATTTTTTTAGGCAATATTTGGACTATTAGTCTGAATTTATAAAAGGGGTACTACAAAAGAACAACATATTTTTTGAATTATGAATTTTCCATTTTTTTTTTACTTTTAAATAAATACCTTCTTTTTTTCCTTTTTTGATTTTGGAAATGATAAAAAAAAAGAAAATTTTTATATTATTTTTTTTTAATAACTTTCAATAAAAAGACAAAATTTTTTAGAAAAATTCCAGCGAGGTTTTGACACTACTTGGATATTGGTTTTATTTTTCCAAAATAAGTAATTATCTCCCCTACGCTGCTATTTTTCCCTTTTTAGGAACCGGTCGACATGCGGAACCGAAGCAAATAAATGCACAACACAGATAGGAATGCAGCATGATGGTCTTTTCATTTCAGGTTGCCTGTCCTAGACAGACCCAACCCCTGTGTTGAGTCCCCTAAGTCAAATGCAGCATGATGCAAATAAGCGTTCCTACTAGGGATCCGGCATGAAGTTAAGTTATTCTAGGTTCGTAACCTGGGTATTTGTTCTAGACTGTGTACCTGAGCGGACAACTCGAGTCGAGGAGGGGGCTACGTACCGGGGACCCGCGAGATCGTCCGGCTTTGTAACTTGTCCGACCTCTTTCTTATTTCAGGTATTGACACTAACAGAATAGGGAGTCTCGACCAGCGAGCTTCTCCCCGGAGGTAAGAAGAGAAGGGTTTCAGCACAGTTTATATACAGTTCAGATAATATCAAAGCGGTAAAAGACAACATTTAGCACGTTATGCAAAAACATGTAATAAAGATCAGATAATAAAGCCAAATATAACAATTATTCTAAGCTCGAATTCTTGAACCCTGAACCAGTGGTTCTGGGTTAATAAATCCCCAGCAGAGTCGCCAGAGCTGTCACACCTCCTTTTGGCGCGCCCGGCCCCGAAGGGTAAGAAATGCGCGGGTGGAGTTTTTCCAATTTAAGTGACAATATTCGAAATGGGATTATTTATTTAATTCAGAGTCGCCACTTGGGAAAGGTTTGGCTTTTGGTGTCCCAAGTCACCGGTTTATCTTGAATCCCAAATCGAGGAAATTTTCGACTTTTCCAAATGAAGTCTGCGAACCAGAAATTCTAAGTAAGGAATTCTGTTGACCCGAGGGAAGGTGTTAGGCACCCTCGAATCCCGTGGTTCTAGCACGGTCGCTTAAATTATTATAATGGCTAAATATCTGATTTAAATACATGTTATGACTTACGTGCTTTTATTAAGTTTAAACCGCTTTTATTATTATCATTTATTTTTATAGAATTGCAATGTCGTGAAAATGCATCTCGAACCACGTCACAATCAATGCACCCGTAGTTGTTAACGCACTTCGACTCCGTTGAGATTTGGATTCGGGTCACATTAATGTGCACCCGAGTTTAAGAATGTAATTTTAATTAAGTCGCGCCTAAAGAGTCTAGCGCATTATTATTTTTGTAGGAAGCCATGAAATTCACTAAACGGCCTATTCTGAATTCTGAATATTTATTATGATTATTTATTGAGGGCCCCGCAATTGGCATTTTATTTGGCGAGGCTCGTCTCATTATTTTAGAAGGGTATCCTACAGTGACTACATTTCTACTACGTTTGTCTCTAAAAAATAAAAAGAAAGATGATACCGAACTTACTTGTTTGAACAAATACAGACTGAATCTTTATTATGTTTGCCGAACCTAAATTTGTTTGATTACCTGATTGATTGTTTATGAGGTGAGAGTTACCTCATGCTTTGTCTTCATCGAGTGAATACGCTTATTAATTTGCTAAGTGAGATTGCAAGCAAACTATCAACATATACCGAGTTATATTTAACGACCTCCAAGTTTTATTTTTAAACGCTAACCTATTTGGACTTGATAAATGAAATTGGCTGTTTATTAGGAAAACTACTACTAATTGAACTCAAAAACGCCTATTAGTTTTCCTCAACAGTCATCGCATTATTTCGAAACAAGGAATCTATACCGAGACCCGATATCGAACCTATATCGGAACAAATAATTTGACAGGAGAGCTAGCATTCATAGCCAGACTCTTAATGTGACTGCATGAGAGTTTGTTTGGGATACATTTATCCCAGACCAAGTACCACAGATTTGTCAATTCAGTGGTCTAGGCAAAATACATACAGGTGCTTGCCATGGTTCTATGTTATACTGTCATAACTAAATCAAACAGAATGTTATACTGAACTGAATGTATACTAAATCAAACATACTGTCTATGTTATACTGTCATTACTTTTAAACAAATAGTTCATCTCAAACAAAATGTATGTTAGTTTATACAGAATGTTTGCAGTTTGCAGTTAAACAAATACAGGCTAAACTAACATTCAACCTATTTTGAACACCAGTATTATACCATTTTTAAATCAAAAGCTCTTTTATGCAGGAACCAGGCTGTGCACAATGCACATGCTGTGCACAAGTGCACATGCCATCAACTCAGATTTCAATTACAGACCAAGCCTTAGGTTTTCTGAAATCATATTGACAACTATAAGTAACTGAACTTGGTTCTTAATTGATTCAGGCAATGTTCAACAGAAGCAAATCGATTTATTTTTGTTCAGACAGTTGAAACTAATTGACAACACATGTCGACTCGACTATATTAATTATAACACATACAATCGACACCAAAATCAGACATTCAAAAGTATGGGACACATGATTCGAATTGTACTGACTAAACAGAATTGTACTTCGAGGAATCAGTTAATCAGTAAAAATTTGGAATTCAAACTAATTGCACAACCAATACCTACATACACACTATCAGAACAAGTAGAAGAAGATACTCAACCAAACAGCAAAGGTTCAGGCAAAGTGGACAGGGCATAGTTGATAAAATTCGGGGACACAAACAAAACATGAACAGACCTTCACCATAAATCAGATGGACCAAAACAAATAAAGAAAAAGAAAGAACTCACCTTAAACCTTGAAAAATCAAAACCTTAACTCGGACTTGGTCAGGCCTTTCTTAAGGCTGAACGGACTTTAATCGAAGTGTTTCTCAGATGAGAAACACTTCGATTAAGGTCCATTAGACCTTAACTTCTTTGGCTCGGACGGACATGGACCAGTGTTGGGGAACCTTATGGTTTCAAAAAATCAGATCTGGGATTCGTGCTTCCCTGGTCAGATTCGGACCAAACCAAGTATGGTTTGGTCACGAGGGGGTCTGGGGAGTGTCTGGTATGAATTTAGGGCAGATCGGTGTAGATTAGGTTCCAACTCGAATCTTCAAATGAAGATTCGAGAAGGTGGGATAGGATTCGAGGTGTGTGGTTGGTAGATTTGGGTTCAGGACGGCAAGGGGGTTCTATGGTGTTAAGGGCGAGGTCACCGGCGTCCGTGCCGCCGGTTTTCATGGTAAAGGATACAGGGGCGGCTCTAGGGTTTGATGGGGGAGAAGGTGAAGACGGAAGCTGGGGTATCGGATGGGGGGGGCAGGGTAAGGTTACAGGCTTATATAGTTAGTGGGTAGGTGGATCCTGGCCGTTGGATGAGATGCGATGAAGGGCCAGGATCCTTCAGCTCGAAGGAAACGGTGACGTTTCATCTTTTAGAGTGTTTGGGTCGATCCAGGTGGAAACGGGTCGGGGCCATTAGTGGGTTATGGGGAGGTGATCTTGGCCGTTGATCAATCTGAGATCGACGGCCCAGATCATACTGGATTAAAACGGCGTCGTTTAGACACCCTGGACATCAACTGGTCTGGACCGGGCAGGCCTGGGTTTTGGGCTGAGTTTGTTGGGCCAATTTATTTAAAATTGGCCCAAGTCCGAAAAGGGAAGGGCTTTTTCTCTTTTTTTTATTTCTTTTTTTTCTCTTTATTTTAAAAACAACCTAAGCAAGAAAATCAAATTAAAATTAAACACACACTTAAATACGATTATTTGCACACCATTAAAATATTTCAAAACAGGTAAAATCAAAAAAAACAAAATCACTGACGAGGATGCCTATTTATGATTTTCTATTTAACAACCGGATTACGGTTCGAATTATGCATGACACACACATTTGTTTTGTATTTTGTTTTGATAAAAAATAAAAATGGGCAAAAATCGTAAATAATTAACAAAGTGCCATGTAAAAATTCAAAAATTGTACAGCGGGACCAATTGTTATTATTTTTTATTTCTTTTGGAGCGATTGTTCACTGCAATACATGATCTGCATAGTGTCCATGATAGAAGTAATATGTGGATTGAATTAAAAAATACTGGCTAGTAACGCACAAGGTCTATGGAGACTAGCATGATTGAAATGAAGTCTATGGGCAGGAAGTACACATGGATGTATTTAGTAAAATTGATAGAGCTATTGCCAATGTGGAATGGATGCAACAATTCTCATATCTTGAAGCCACTATCATGGACCCAGGGTTCTCAAATCATTCTCAAATTGCTATTAGTTTTGACAATGCTCTAGTGAAAGGTAGCATGTCATTCCGTTTTCTTAACTTTTTAGCTTTACATCCTACTTTCCTACAATTGGTGGAGGAAGCATGGTCGAGACCTATACAATGGCACCTAATCCAGCAAGTTTGGGCATGTCACGACCCCAAAATCGACCCGGTTGTGATGGCGCCAATTGTGGAACTAGGCCAGCTGACACAATCCCAAGTATAACCAATATTTCATAATAAAGAACGTTTTAAACTATTAATTAGATAAAATCCCATAACATGCGTCCAAATAACAAGTGCAGAAAACAACACAAGCCTAACATCGGGGTGTCACTAGCCATGAGCATCTACTACAACCGTCTAACAACAACGAGACTAACATAGCCTGGAAATAACCGATTACAACTAAGGGAGGATAAGGAGGGAGGAAAACATGGTTGCGATCGCCAGGCAGCTACCTTGCTAACTCTGATGGACCTGCCACTGAGTAATCAACACGCGCTACCGGGTTCAGAAATACCTAGATCTGCACACAAAGTGCAGGGAGTAATGTGAGTACGCCAACTCAATAAGTAATAAAAGTAAATAAAGACTGAGCAGTAGGAAACACATAAAATCCACATCATGAAAACTCAATAAGTACAACATGCCTTTAAATTAGGATATGAGTCAAATCATCTCTCTTAAATTCCAATTTAAGTAAAAATCATTTGAAGATAATTTTCAACAGTTTTCAACAGAGGTTCAATGAAATTTAGAGTAATAGTGATAAAAATCATGAGTAGCCCCTCTGGAAAAACAAGTATCATAAACCGCCCCTCGGGCGTAACATCACTCATAATCAGCCCCTAGGGCAACCTTACAACCACTTATAATTAGCCCCTCAGGCACAATATGAATCAAGAATAGCCCCTCGGTATAACATAAATCAAGAATAGCCCCTCGGACATAACATAAATCAAGAACAGTCCCTCGCGAAAAACATCATATCACTCGCTTAGGGTACCCGCGCTCACTAGGGGTGTACAAACTTTGGAGGGGCTCCTATAACCCAAGCTCTATAACAAGCCACCTCATGGCATAAATCAATCAGGCCCTCGGCCTCATAACAACAATAAGCCACCTCATGGCATAAATCAATCAAGCCATCAGCCTCACAATATCATGAATCATTAACAACCTGCTGCGGCGTGCAGCCCGATCCCATAATATCCTCACAAAATAATCCCTCGGTCTCACTCAATCAGAAACCTCTCAAGCCACTCGGGATATCAGTAAAATAGGGTGCTCAGCCCAAAATATTAATTTATGCATAAAAATGGGGTAATAAAGACTGAGTTATGAAATCAGTAAAATATTACATGACTGAGTACAATTATTAAATCAAAATAGTGAGAAATTTTAGTAAAGAAAGCCCCTAAGGGTCCAAACAATTGGCACGAGGACCAAATATGACATTCAGCCCAAAACATAGTAATAATTTGTAAATATATGGTAGTATCAAGTAGTTTCAGTCAAATGTGCAACTCAAT